>NW_026897109.1:0-28431 GCF_033153095.1 Gastrolobium bilobum | reverse complement strand
CAAAAGAATTATGCTACTACTCAAAAAGAGTTATTGGCTATTGTGTATGCATTTGACAAATTTAGGTCATATTTGCTAGGGTCAAAGGTTATTGTTTACACTGACCATGCAGCTTTGAAGTATTTGTTAACTAAGCAGGATGCTAAGCCCAGGTTACTCTGATGGATGTTACTTCTGCAAGAGTTTGAAGTGGAAATTAAGGATAAAAAGGGAGTTGAAAACTTGGTGGCTGATCACTTATCCAGGATCACAGAGAAAAATCTGCAAGAAGGACCGGATGTAGTGATTAAAGAAGAGTTTCCTGATGAGCAAATACTAGCCATAAGCACTGTTTCCAAGTTGGTGAAGGATCAAGTATTGACAATTAACACTCCACCATGGTTTGCCGATTTTGCAAATTACAAAGTTGCTGGAGCAATGCCTAAGGATTTCACCTGGTAACAGAGGAAAAAATTCTGCATGATGTGAGGAGATACATTTGGGATGAACCATACCTCTTCTATAGGTGTTCAGATGGGGTAATCAGAAGATGCATTCCGGAGGAGGAACAACAAGATGTCTTATGGCACTGCCATGGTTCAGCCTATGGTGGACATTTTGCAGGTGACAGAACTGCAGCAAAAGTCTTAATGAGCGGTTTCTATTGGCCAACACTGTACAAGGATGCACGAAAGTATGTGGAAGCATGTGACAACTGTCAGAGGACTGGTAATATCTCCAGGAGACATGAGATGCCATTAAACAATATACTGGAGGTGGAAATCTTTGATGTCTGGGGAATGGATTTCATGGGACCTTTTCCCTCTTACTACTCCGACAAATACATCCTGGTGGCAGTGGATTATGTATCAAAATGGGTCGAAGCTATAGCCACACAGACTAATGATTCTCGGGTTGTGATCGCCTTTCTGAAAAAGAATATCTTTGTGCAATATGGAGTCCCGAGAGCCATAATCAGTGATGGGGGAACACATTTTGACAACAGGCTGGTAGAAGTTGTTCTTGCAAAGTATGGAGTCAGGCATTAAGATAAGTACTCAGTACCATCCACAAACTTGTGGTCAAGTTGAGATTTCTAACAGAGAGCTTAAGCGAATACTGGAAAAGACTGTTGGAAATGATAGGACTCAATGGTCCAAGAAACTTGATGACACTTTGTGGGCATATCGGACAGCATTCAAGACTCCTATTGGAATGTCTCCATTTCAGTTGTTATTTGGGAAAGCATGTCATTTGCCTGTGCGATTGGAACATAGAGCATTGTGGGCTGTTAAGTTTTTAAACTTTGATTCCAAAGCAGCAGGTGAGAAAAGGTTACTGCAATTGGATGAACTGGATGAATTCTGTCTTTCTGCATATGAAAGCGCAAGCTTATACAAGCAAAAGACCAAGCTATGGCATGACAGGAAGATCACACCCAGGGATTTCAAGGTGGGCAATCAAGTTCTGCTATTCAATTCCAGGTTGAAGCTATTCCCAGGAAAGTTGAAGTCCAGATGGTCTGGACCATTTGTGGTTAAGGATATGAAGTCTTATAGAGCGGTGGAAATTTGTCCTTTGGATTCTGACCGAGGCTTTACTGTCAATGGTCAGAGATTGAAGCTATACATTGGAAGTGCTGTGGACAGGAAACTTCATACAGTTGCCCTGTTGGAGGTAAGATAGATAAGAACTGTCAGGCTCGTGACGTTAAACACGCGCTGAGTGGGAGGCAACCCACTATATCAGGTATGTAGTATATGATTAATGTAATAACATTATAAAAAAACAAATTTTGGGAAATGAAAAAAAAAATTGACAAGTGCTGGGCGCTAAAACTTTCCATTGTGGACGTTTTAGCGGTCTCGAGTTTCATCACAATGCAAAACTCTGGCCCAGAGCGCTAAAACGTTCTGCTTGACCGTTTTAGCATTCCCCAAATGCATCACAATGCAAGCACTTTGGCCCAGAGCGCTAAAACGTTCTTCTTGACCGTTTTAGCGCGGTGCTGCACACAAATGTGTGCACATTTTTCTGGTCCTGGGCGCTAAAACGTTGGGCTTCAACGTTTTAGCGCCGCGTCACTTATTTTGAATTACACGGTTGTTCCCTCACTTTTCCCTCACTTTCACTCACTCACTCACTTTCACTCACGATTGTGTCTCTCTTTTGCTTCTCCTCCTTCTACCTCTATAGCATTCAACAAGTGTTCTCAAGGTATGTGATTCGTACCTAGGTTTTACATTGTTTCCGTTCACTTATGTTCATCATCCATTGTTTTCCCTTCATCTTAGGTTTTTATAAGATTTTGATTTTATGTGTTAAATTCCTTCATGATGCCATGTTTTAATAGTTGATAACATGTGATTGATTGGTGTATCCCTCTATTTTTGTGTAATTTTTGGGTTTAGGGAATCCCCCTTAATCGGTTTTCATTCTTAACATTTGCACACACACACACAAGGTGTTTGCAAAAATGCCTGACCAGAAATTGCCCGAGCGCTAAAACGCTTTCCAGCCAACGTTTTAGCGCTCCACTATTTTGCACTACGAATAATGCCAGGATGCTAAAACGCTCCCTGTGAATGTTTTAGCACCCAGGCCCTGATGCATGCATGATTTAGGTTGCTAGCCTGGCATTGTGGGGGGGGGGGGGGTTGTTTTCCTTTACATTTTGGGTCAATCTCACACACTTCTTTCCAATTTAAATCTGGGAATTGGATCCATGATCTCTCAATTGCTTTGACTGGTATACTGACTTATTCCTCCATGTGCAGGACCATGTCTTCACCACCACCAAAGAAAACCGGCAAAAAGAGGTCCCGGGTGACTAAGGCAACTGAGCCTACACCTCGACCTACCTTTAATGAAAGATTATGGAGGAGTGCTGCTCATGAGAAGCGGTTTAATGACAAGACATCATCCAATCCCAGCTGATAAAAGGGGAATGAGAGACTTTTGGAAGTATGCTGGACAATAGCAGTCAGGCTATTTGTCGGGAGTTCTATGTTAATGCCTATAATGGAGACGAAGGTGGCAAGAGGCATGTTGTTACCAGGGTTCGGGGGAAAAAAGTGAAATATGATGCTCGCATGATTCAGAAGCTTTTGAAAATCACGCACTGTGATTACATTCAGAACCAAAATTGCCAGTTCAAGAAAACTTGGGAAAGCATTGACATTCCCCTAAGCAGAAGTAGTCCTGATTTTGAGACTTGGACCAAACTGGGAGCAGCTGAGCCTGTTTTGCAAACCATAGCCAAGCCAAATGAAAAATGGCAGATGATGAAGGATGAGGTCAATCCTAAGCTGCTGTGGTTGAGGCAGCTGAATGGCCAGGCTAGAGTGTGGTTCCACTTTGTGGTTTCCAATGTCATGCCTTCCTCCAACCAGGCGAAAGTAATTATGATGAGGGCTGTCCTGATCCACACTATCATGACAGGGAAGAAAGAGGAGCTTCCCATCATTCTGCAGGATAATATTTATGATATGGCTCATTCTGATAGTAGTTCTGCTGCACTGGGTCACAGTTCTTTGATCCAGCATCTATGTGAGAGGGCTGGGCTTGATATTTCTGATAATGGTGCACAGGTTAAGTTGCACCCTACAATTGATGCCAAGCTAATCAGGGGACAACTTCGGATTGGAGGACGAGCACCCGCAGGTCTGACACCGGGCAGGAAGAACTTGAGTGAAGCAGAATCTGCAACCGAGCGGCAGAAGCGATCAGGGGAGCAGTGGCTAGTCAACACTGAGGTTCGTCTGGGGTATTTACGTCGCCGTCTGAAGTTCACGCAGACGAGCCAGAACTCATTTCAGACCCAGATGTTTCAGATGTTGACAGCCCTATGTGAGGCCCAGGGTATAGAGCCGGTGGCATATCAGCCTGCGGAGTATCCTCATTTAGATGAGGAGGATGCATTCGAGGCAGCCGCTGCAGCATTTTTGAGGAGCGTGCTGATGAGGTCCAGGCTATGATGGCTGCCATGGGTGCTGATGCCCAGACTGCTGCTGATCAGACCGTTGGAGATCAGATTATTGGAGATGATTCTGCTATGGAGGAGGATCAGGCTGCTGATGATGAGTACACACCACTACCTACTGCTGATCCAGGATCAGATCCACTCACTTCAGCTGAGGAGGACTCGGAGTCTCACATTGACTCCTGATTTTATTACATTTCAGTTTATTTTATTTTATTTTGGTTTACATTGGTTTCATTTTGTTGTTAGTTTTCTTATGTGAGTTGGTTTAGTATATTGAGATATTTACTGTTTTGATTGATGCACATTGCGATAGTACTGATACTATTGAGTTATATATAAATGTGTTTCAGTGATCAATTGCTGTTTTAGATTTAAATTAGTTGCTGAGGATAGCAACGTTTAAATCTGAGAATTGGGGTGTGATAGAATGGCATGCAAACTTCATGGAGATGTCACACGAATTGATGAGCCAAAACAGGAAAACATCTCAATCTCTTCTTTTCTAAGTTTTCTGTGTGATTTAGATTTTAGTGTAATTTAGATTTTAGTGGTAATACAGAATTTGGATTTCAGTTTTGATATAGAATTCCATGAGGATTTGACTGATCAGAGTTTTAGATGATTGATCAAATTAAGGATACAATCTTATGCCTTGCATGTTGAGTAAAATGAAATGATTGCATGACTCATTCAATGTGTAAGAGTAGAGAGATTAGTTTTGATGTGTAACACCATGATGCCGGACGGTGTGTTAGCAGCAAATATGATATTAAGCGCAGTTACAATCATAGAAGTTATTTGAATTTACGGGAAATTTTTTTCCTTTTTAACATCGTTTACACCATTAAAATAACTGTGATCATAACCCAACACTTTATGCGGAATCATTAATACCAGAGCCTAATACCATACACTTTTTTTGTTTAAAGGTTGCTAAGTGGTTCCCATAAACCAACAAAGCGTAAAACTCGTTCTATCCATTTTTAACACTAAATGTCTTAACCATTTTATTTACTCCCACAATTTTAAACCTATCAAATGCTTCTCATTTCTTAGTATGTTATAGATTTTCTCTTTAGCTTCACGTGGCTTCGAACCGCGCTCAATTCAGAGTACCGTAGCCCAAGTTATGACATTTCAAAGAAAATGGGTGTTGAAACAGCAGGACCCCCGCGCTGACAGCGCCATTCCCGAGCTGACAGCGCCAGCAGACAGTGACAACAGCGCCATATTGGCGCCAACAGCGCCAAGGTACAGGGGTTGTATGCCAAAAACATGAAATCTGACCTTCCTATGGTGTTCTGCCCATAACTTGAGTTATACAACTCTAATTTACACAATCTTGGTCTCATTGGAAAGCTAAGAGAAAGATCTCTAACTTCCAAGAAGGTCAAGGGGTCCAATTCCTTCATATGGTAGACGAAAATTGGGCAGCACCCTGTTTGTATTTCCAACAGTTCCCAAAAATTTGTCAGAGTTCCCTTTGTTTTTACAAAATCCCCAATTTTGCTAACAAATCCTAATACCTCAAGGTGCATAAAATCACATGGGTGGCACACACAAGAACCAACAATGCCTTGTGGCACTTACAACCCATCACAGTTTATCTTACATATACAATGCTTATTAGGTTTCAACCATCAAGTTCAATTACATGCATTTGTTAATCGTACCTATAATCAATTCTACAATAGGCCTAAAGCCCTTCCTTCTTATTATACATGCTTCAAATACATCATAGGTGGCTATGGACAAATCCCATGCTCACACAGAATATACATATAAATCCAAGGCATAGTTATACATCCATTTTTTGAAAGACTTACATATAGTCATGAATATACAAAAGCATGGCAATATCAACATGCACAAGCTCATAACCTAAATCCAAAGTATTAAACACTATACTAGGTGTATTCGATAAAATCCTTTAACATGCTATGCCCTCCATGTGCACCTCATGCTCCACTCCTCCAGGCTCAACCTAACCTGAAATGATATCCCCAAACGCGGGGTGAGATATACAAATATATCTCAGTAAACCAATGGTACTAGAGGATCACTCCACCCTATGGCTCACTCAATGTGCAACAAATAACATAGTATGAAATGCATGGCATACAATATCACAAACAACTGGGGACAAATCCAAGAACATCCACATCAGGATTCCGTTCAAGGACCCCATCATATAACTCCCGGAATCTTCCTGGTGCCTCTCCCATGGTTGAGACGACCCCATGGCAAAACACAACTGGAACTTCTCATGAGCCCTATCCAGCGAAAGTCCCACGTTTGGATCATCCTAGTACCGCTCCCAGAGTCGGCCCCATGGCAACAAACCGACCGGAATCCCCAAAGGATATCTCCAGCGGAAGTCCAAACCAACATACATCTACTGGCCAGAGATCAAACAATTCACACACAACATGCTCCAAGCATGTCACACAATCAAGCAATAATGCATGAACATACATATTCACACAATGTCCAAAGGCACAAAATCCAACCACAACCTTCCAATAGGCGTGGTGGAGCACACAAGGGACTAAACCCAAGTTCCAAAGGTTTACCTCAACTCCGAAGCCAATGCTCCACATGTAAGCTCCAAGCTTAATCCGCTTCCATAGCGTCCGTGAGAGGTAACCTGAATGATCAACAATCATGATCACCAATCAATTCCAAGACAACAATTTATTTTCAAACTACTCATACCCAAATTCATTCACTTAGGGCAAGGGTTATTTACACTTATTGTTCCTTATACATCATCATAGGCCAATTTACCACATACTCAATACATTCAACATTCTTCCAATTCCACAACACCATATCAACCTACCATTCATTTAAACACCACTTACCATCATACAACACCAATTTTACATCATCAACCAACCATTACCTCAATAGGTCGAATTGCTCATGCCCAACAATCTAGGGGTATTCAATCCACTTCAACACTCATACTCATCATATAATCATATTACAACATCATACAACAACTCATTAATCCATTCCTTGCACAATTCAACTTTCACGAATCCATGGCATCGGCCTCCGAATCACTTTTTCCTTTAAAAGATGGTATATTAAGCTTCACCCCTTCAATTATGTCCTCTCTACCAACATTCTCATTATCTCTTCTTCTCCTTCTTTCATCCCTCCCTCTATGTCCTCTGTTTGCTAAGTGTTCAATTCTCTCATATAAGTCCTCTGTTTGCTCCCTCATCATCGTTTGCATTCGATCCATAATGGCATCGATTAGCAACCTGTTTTCTCTCTCACGAGGAGGGCTACCTTCACCACCTGCACCTGCCATAATTCAAGGAAAAGAACAAGAATAAAAGAAATTGGACCTCACCACTCGCTCACGTGTTTACACTCTTAAAATGTATCACTCGTGTTTGTTGCTCTCTATTAGGCTTTTGTGTAGTGTGCTCTCTTGCCTCTTTCCTCTCAATAGCTCTCTTTAAGTTCTTAACAGAATCTCCAAGAATACTCAAGAGTACAATCCCAAACTCAAGAATTCGTAAGACACAATACAAATTGGAAATATGTCAAAGAAGGCAAGACAAAGAAAACCAAACCAAATTGAAGGAATTATTCAAGGAAGACACTTTGGACCTGATTTGAGAGTAGTAGTGTGTAACTACGCTTAAATAACAAGTAGTTGTATAGCATATATATATATATATATATATATATATTTTAATTTTATATTTTTTTTATAAAACCCGATGCTTCAATAAAATGGAATTTGTAATTTTGGAATGAAAAATTAAACCCAATTCCAATCCTAGAACTGAGCTCTGATACCACATGATATGATCCCCAATAGGAATGGAGGAATGGATCTACTAGGAATGGAAATTCTAACCCCAAATTCATCCACCAACACGACCTGTTAAGAACAGAGCGTATCTCATGCTACAGACCTTGGAATCGGACGTTTCCAAATCGAGGTGAAAGATCTCTTTCTGAATCGCGACTTTGACTCAAGAATCACCGAAAACCGACACGTATATCAGGAGATATGAATCGAGACTATTTTGGACGAAAATTGAAGGTTTGGGTGATAGGGTTTGATACAAGAATTTGTGAACACAACAATCAAGAAACGATAACTGGAAGGCTCCACAATCCAAAGATTGATAAGCCTATGAATGCCACAAGGATTAGCACCCTTGATAAGTTCTGAGATTCTCAAAAGAACCCTAGAGAAGCTAGTCTCTCACCAAAAAAAAGGTTATCTTTTTATTCTGAATTAGTTTTCCTTCAAAAGCTATGGTGTTCCCTTATATAGTGAGCAACATTCATATTGAGTTTAACCTAAAAGTGCTTACACATAAAAGAAAATAGACAGCCCAATAAGCCTTATTACAAAAGTTTAACTGAATATAAGAAAAATAAAATTAAGTGCAGAATTTGGGCCAAGTAACAATAAAGCCTTCATGCATATCTATTGAGGCTTATTCTTCAAAGTCTTCAATTTGAATTAAGTGTATCATTTTGGGCTCTTCTTCCTTTAGACTTGGGCTTGTCTCAAGTAAAGTGGTCACCAAGAGATTTAGAGCCTCTTTAGCCTTTTTAGCTTTTGCTCTTGTCATTGGACCTCCAAGACCTTGTATGTCCTCCAAGTTTGTTGTCTTGGTCATGCCACCTCCTATGTCCTCATCAGAGAAGATTCATCCTAATTTATATCTAGAAGTTTGAGTACACACGCAATCAAATCAAGAAAATAACTCATGTTATCACAAAATGCAGCTAGATCAGTCTCCTTCGTTACACCACAAGTTAATGCCGAGTCATCTGTACATACAATTTATATTTCCAAAATCCGAATTTCAGATAGTATCTTGCATGCATACGTCACCTTGATGACAATAAATCAAAATAAAGACAAAAATTCTTCAGTGGGACAAGTTTAGACATATCAAGAGAGTTCCATTAACAAGGTAAGACATACTTTATAAAATTTCCTGAGTGTGTTGGTTGTTAATGAACAAAATCCAAGATGCAGTGAAAGTTTAAAATGGAACGTTTAACAATGTTAAAACCCTAAGACATACTTGACAACATATTCATACATGATCAGATCACCAAAACCAATTAAAGAATTTGCGGACTTGGTTTAAAAATGAGCTGATACTATAAAGCTTTTAATACCCAACTAGGCAGAATTTATCTATCGTATGGGTCTATAATATGCAATCTTACTTTATGATTAAGAAACTGTGCGACTTAAGGCTCGTATTTCTAGCAAAAATATCGTTTTCTTTTAGATTCAAATACGGTGCAGTATAATGAGGAAACAATGAACATCACTTAGTTATTTACGTTATGGCATAAACAAACTGTGCAAAAATAATTTTGGACAAACTATACGACAGGCATAGAGTTGGATCAAAACATACTTCCTTTCAATTCACTTTAACTAATCAAAGAAGACCAAGTATAATTCAAGTGCTACTTTAACAGTATATGCACAAAACAGATTAAATCAAGGACCAAGCCTAATGCACTGTTCAATAATTCCCGTTGTAATTCACTCAGCAAGAAAAGAGAATTATGTAGCTAAAAATTTACATGTGACTAAGTGGTTGACTATCA
This sequence comes from Gastrolobium bilobum, assembly GCF_033153095.1. Lineage (NCBI taxonomy): Eukaryota > Viridiplantae > Streptophyta > Magnoliopsida > Fabales > Fabaceae > Gastrolobium > Gastrolobium bilobum. The sequence continues at coordinate 18,854 of NW_026897109.1, read as the reverse complement.
AAATGTAAGTATTCATTAGATGCAGCGAACTGATTTGACCAAGTCGAGATTATAATGTTCCTAAAATGGACCAACTTAAAATCCTATGTACCAGCAGACATCAGATTTTCGAACCCCCAATTTAATGAAACTAACAGGTATAAGCTTATAACAGTCAAAACTTATAAACAGTTAATTTCTAGTATCCCTATTTAATCCAATTGTATCATTAATGTAGATTATTCATACCCATATATGGTTAAGCTAAATTTATAGTAACCAGTTAGAACCTTCTGATGCTTACTCGAACATTAATTGTAGCAAAGTGTCAACTAGCCAACATAATAAAACAAGCCAAACAATGTGGAGTTCCATGTAGTCACAATTTACCCGTTCAGTCCCCTGTATTCTAATTTCAGTCCAGATAACCTTCCTTTAACTCTGCATTTAGTTCCAATACAGGGTTATAAATCTAAGGTGATAAATTCAAACAATCGCCACATAAAATCCGTTACTATCATCCGAGACAATAAATTTACATGCAAGTCTAAAGGGATCAAAATCATACAAAGCAATCCAATACGCATGAATTAGAATAACAAGCATCACTCACATGAAGGACACAGAGATAGGGGTCAAGTATCCTACCCTATAACAAGCATCACTTTGTTTAACAGTTTCTTTCTCAAGAATGATGTCTAGTGCCAATTCACCATTAGAAGATTTGTAAGAATAGCAGACCCAAATGTCTAAGCCTTAATTAGTTCCAACTCTACTTTCTAAAGGCATTACTGGATCTACTTAGATAAGTGATCTATCCCTACATAAGTTTGTCTCCATACAGTTTTTTCTGGTCAAATAACAAGTCCTTCGTAGAGCTAAATAACTACATCAATTGTCATGATTATATCACTGCTACCCTTACTCAGTTATGAGACCAAACAGAATTGGTGAAAAAGGATAACAGTTTCTCTTACCCAGCTAAGTGCTTTAACCACAACACACAAGAAAAGTCATAAATCAGAAAAACAAATATGTAACCATAATCATTATTTAAAGATAACTTATTATCATCCACGGCTCAGAATATCACAAAAATATTCACATCAAGTATAGATATATAAAACCTTCCTTATAATTCATAGAAAATAGAATTTATAATTAATCATTAATTCAAGTAGCAATTCACTATTTCAAACCTAGTGCTCAGACACAAGTGTACCCTTTGATCACCATGATTGTGCACACACTAGAAGTTGTCAGTAGTTTAATTGGCAAAAGACTTCCCATCTGGTCATGGGTTCAAATCCCATTTTATATTAGTGTAACACCCTCTCTTGTATGCATCCAAGAGAGTTGTTTTCTAAGCGGAATTAGAGTTTCTGATGCCGCTTTAAATAGGGAAAAATCATTTTGATGTTGCTAATTAAAAACTTATACTTGAAATTGGGTTCCTTACAAAAATTATAGTGCACTTTCGAAATTTCTCGACTTGCTGAAAATATTAAATTTCCTGGCAGACGTTGCTGTCGTGAAAAATTCGTATAAAATCTAGCTCAACGATCCACAAAAATATTATTTGTAATATAGAAACTAGACATCTGGGGATTCGCGTACATATAAATTATACGCGAATCGAAGGTGAATAGCCCCACGAAACAGAACTCGTAAGGTACTCGAAGATTTGTTGTATTTTTTCCAAAACCTCCTAACTTGTAAAAATCATAATAATTCAGAATTACAAGCGTTGAACATAATCTTTATATAATCTGAAAGTACACAACTGGGGCTTTACGTACATATGAATTATACCTCATTCGGAGGTCTGTAGCCCTACTAAATATAACTTGCAAAGTTCTCGCAAAACGGTTTATAAAACTGCATTCAAAACCTTAAGAAATAGTTTTCGCAAAACGTTTTCAGAATTTTACTCAAAGCACTAACTGATCATAAAAGTCTCAAAACAACAGTAAAATCATAGTAGCAACAGTAATCCAAACTTCTCAAAAATAGTACAGTCATCCATCAAGTAAACAGTAACAGCAGCAAGTTCAAACAGCAGCAATTACAGTAAAACTTCATATAAGCAGGTCCTCATATGCTCTTCCTTCCTCCTGCCATTTTGTAAAAATAGAAGCCCCAGAGGGGTGAGAAAAATCTCAGTAGTGTGATAGTAAAACCAATAATGCAACAGTATCGACTAGGCACAAAATAATAAAACAGTCGCATCAACATTTAAAATTGCATACAGTTGTTAGTGATCATCATGGTGCGCATATAACGCCATATTCATCATAATGCGAATATAACGCCTTCATTGCGCTCATAGCACCGTCGTGCGCGCACCATCACAGTGGATATTCCATAATGGCTCCCTCAAAGGTGAATTCCAACGGTGGCCTAAGCGGACGAAAGCCAAGTGTCCCATGCCCTGGTACTGAAGGGATGCCTATATGATGCGTGCTCAATCGTATGCATATTTATATAGATATTATTACTAGCCAATGCAACATGAAATTTATGCACGTATGCCATGCTATGCTGTCACACACAAAACAGAAAAACAGATGCGGTGTGATGTAAAGTGCATGCTTATATCATCATCATCATAACATATACTTCATGTACTTTTGATGTCATACTGCCACACCATCATTTCTTTTCATGACAGAGTTACGATCATAACATTTCCATAGGCAGAATACTTTCATCATAAATAGCAGGATAATCATTAGGCATATGTGAGCAACAATTCACAACTTCATACACTAGTTAATAGTCACATTAGGTAATACCACCTAACACTTACCTTATGTCCATGCAATAATCAACAGCACCAACATTCAGCCCACGCAATAAGAGTTACGTGTACCTAAATACATGCGGGACAAGTCAGAATTTTATTCGTACCTTCTTATTATACGAATGTCAATTCCATGCCCTCCAATTTCTCGTATTTTACTCATAATACATGCTTTGTATATTACCCAATTCCTGACTTCATGCTAATTTAATACTGATTAACCGTAGTAAAATCTTAAGTTCCCCTGCTTACATATTCGGTTTCTTAGGTTGGGAAGGTGATCAAGATATATATTTCATTTCTTCTAAACCTATAGTTACACTAAGAGGGTCTTTGGACAGGTTGCCCCATGGAATTCACAACCGTTAACGCTAAATACGCAATATAATCAAAACATCCCCCACATTTACAAGAGTGCTATAATCCAAGCTCACAAGGTTTATTATTACAGTTACTCATGCAGTTTTTCGTGGCTGTTCAAATGAATCACCTCAAGGGAATGAACGGCGGACAAGTCTTACATCTTTTAGCATAGTTACACAGCCGAATAGTGAGGAAAAAAAATAAAAGATTACAAGGTCAGGCTATCCCCTTAATATGCGATTTCAAACAGAGCCAATGAGGTGAAGAAGTATTTTATGTTCTGTCTTTAGCATAACAAACTGTTCAGAATTCCATTAACACAACCCTACCGCACAAGTGGTGGAGAATTGAGATGGGTAGATATTGCCATGTGATGGATTCTTGACCAATTACCAACCGTCATGCAGAATCTTATGATAAGTGAGGGTTATCTAAAGTTAGGAAAGGATTGAGATGATTATGGCCCTCTTCAACAGCCCTTGGGCCAAGGCCCTCTTCAACAGCCCTTGGGCCAAGGCCCTTAATTGAGATTGTGTTTAAAATATACAAGTCCAATTGTTCTCCTATTTAGGAATTAACCCAAGCCTTATAATTTTTATGTATTCTCTAATTATTTACTAAGGGTTTATTCTTTGTAATAAAATTAATCATATACTTTTAATGAGTACTCATATAATTTCAAGTAGTGCTATGCTTTCTAGATATTATAATTAAATTATTCCTATACTCTTAACTAGAATTTCACAAGCATAAAATAGGTATTTCACCTTCCATGGTAATACAAATAATTTTCCTAATTTAATTTAACTCCATTCTAAAGCAACATTTATTTAGTTCGAAGGCAAGTACTCTACCACATTCCTAATTGCACTTTAAATAGGTTCCTAATTAGACGGGATATTACACTCTCCCTAACTTGTTTTGAAGTTTGTCCCTAGACTTCGTCTTACCATCCCAAAATCTGCCTAATCCTAACACTTAATCCTATTACACCATGCCGTACAGTTTACTGCATTCATACCGCCAGCTATAAAAGTCATCAACACCTCAGAGCATGACCAACAAATTGTACTATACAAGATCATTAAATAATATAGATATAACACCATCTTGTTCGTACGGAAGGAATAAGAAAATTCTTCCCAAGCTTAATCATAATACGAGCAATTTCTTGGGTTCTTTTCAAACACCAACCAATACCATAACACCCAAGGGGAATAAAACGGACAGAAGTCTTACTAAACCAAGAAACTCCAGCCATATAAAAAAATTGTAATAGGGCTCAGTGTTTTAGTGCGGAATTAATAGACAACTAAACAAATCCATTTGCAACACACTTCTTTACTTTATAATCTTTAACAGTCAATACTAGTGTAGGCATAAGAGATTAAACCTTTATCCACCCAATTCCAAAATTATAACCTATGAAGGAAAACATGACATTAAATAGAGGGCTTCACAAAATTTCTGTACCCTTACTCACCCGTGACGTCACCCCATACTACTACTCACTGATCTTAATTTCAAACATTTTCAGGTAAAATGCAATTAACAAATCATTGATCTAAACCAAAAGTTCCTAAGAATGTAGGGGTGTAATTAACAAGGAAGTGATATTACCTTCATTACCTGTGCACATATAAAGGCTAACTAACTAGGGTCTCCAATTTTAAATATTTCATCTTAGTAATATACACGTTACAACTTAGAAGTGCCATCACTCCCTACTTAATTCCTCATCTATGATAACGGCTCAGTTCGCTCGCTAAACCATCATACATTTGCCTCACATTCAGACTTCTACATCAATCACCTTACTAGATACAATCACAAACATGATTCGGTATATTGATTAGCCTTCAAGAATTCAAGCAATTAAAATAAGGCACATCTCATTCCAATTTTCAAACGAACGGAGTCTTCATAAAATCACAACTTCTATCCCGCTCTACAGACATATCATGTTAAGTGGTACCCCTCATACGGCTCGTCAAAACACCCATATGAGGAAACTTCCTCGAGCTTTCCACTGTCCTAGGTACCTCGGATGTAATTGACTCCACTGATCAGAGGACTCATTAAACATGATATGACATTCCAATTGTTGACACATTTTACAATTCTTAAAACAGATATCAAAACATAACCCACCAAAACAAACCGGACCTTCGTACTTCATGTCCACAATAATCATATTCAACATTCCTATCTGTAATTAAATTTGCATTCATGGGTCAATTCAAATTCACGGTACAAGACCTCATGCAAGAAAATACCAAAGCTAAAGTTCCTTAAACAATTGACTAATCACATCCATACGAGCAGCAATACATCTACTCAATGAGAACATCTCAAAATAATAACATTAATATATCATGAAGTACACAAAACAATTATCAAACTTTTTAACATGAAATTGACAACAGCGTATTTTAAATCACAGATTGAAGGGTATATAAACTAAACAGCAATTAAACTGAATCGGGATGCTCAGCTAAATTCAATTCCTACATAATGCACTCGGTTTTTATATTAGATGTTCAAGGAACTAGACGAGTATAACAGAAGAATTGATTTAGTACTAGTTCTAGTGGCATTAAAAATAATTAGCAGTTCCCAACAAACATGAACAGAAAGTAAGGGAGATTCGTATTAATCTACATTTAGAATTTGTATGCTCATGCTGTGGAATCAAGAAAATGGTTTATCCCAGCCTTTAACATAGAACAAGAAGATCATAGATTCACTGCTTCTCTTTTAATATTTCAATCAAATCATATAGTGGGTAGGTGAAATTGAAGGGTTGACATTCATGGACCAAAATATAATGTTCTTTTGGGAATCTAGTATGGTGCAACATGGTGAGAACATAATAGGCAATGCTACATTATTTTGGGTTATGGCACAACAAAAAGGTATTAATCAAGAAGGTTGAACAACTCATACGTCAAGTGCAAAGTACTTAATTAAAACAAAATTTTCTCTTAATTCACGTTAGCCCACCAAAGAAAATCAAGTGTATTTCAATCGTTACTTTACTAGTATATACAAAGAACAGATTAAATCACAGATCAAGCATAATGCATTGTTCAACAAGTTCAGTTGTGATTCTTTCAGTAGGAAAATAGAATCATGTAGCTAAAAATTTACATGTGACAATTGTTAAATGATTTACATGTAGATATTCATTAGATGCAGCGAACTGATTTGACCAAGTTAATATTACAGTGTTCATACAAGTAACCCAAACTTAGAGTCCTATGTACCAGCAGACATCAGATTTTCGAACCCATCATTTAATAAAATTAACAGGCATGGGCTCATAACAGTTAAAGCTTATAGCAGTCGAACTTCAATTTCTCTTTTTAATCCCTTTGTAAATTTCAGTGCAGACTTTCCATACTTATACACAATTAAACAAACATTATAGTAACCAGTTAGAATCTTCTGATGTTCATTCGAGTACGAATTTTAGCAGGTGTCAATTAACATAATAAAACAAGCCAAAGGTGTATTTCCAAGTAATTACAGTTTACCTATTCAGTTCACTGTATTCTAAATTCAGTTAAGATAATCTTCTTTTAATTATGCACCCAGTTCTAATATAAGGTTAAAATCTAAACTGATAAATTCAAACAATCACCACAGGAAGTCTGTTACTATAATCAGAGACAATAAATTATATGCAAGTCCAAAAGCGGTCAAAATCATACAAAGCCATCCCTCACGCATGAATTAAAACAGCAGGTATCACTCACATGAAGGACAAGGAGGTAGGAGTCAAGTATCCTCCTCCACACATCACCACTTTGTTTAACAGCTTCGTTCTCAAGAATGATGTCTAGTGCCAATTCACCATTAGAAAATTTGTAAGGGACAACGATCCCACATGTTAAAGCCTTAATAAATACCAATTCTACATTCTAAGAGCATGAACCGGATCTACTTAGGTAAGTGATCTATCCCTACATAAGTTTGTCTACATACAGTTTTCAGGTCAAATAACAAGTCCTTCGTAAACCTAAATAACTACATCTATTGTCATGATTATATCCCTGCTACCTTTACTCAGTTATGAGACCCAACAGAATTAGTGAAAAAAATAATAGTTTCTATTACCCAGTCATATGCTACAATCACAACACACAAGAAAAGTCATAAATCAGAAAAAAAACAAACAAACAAACATGTAGCAACAGTCATTATTTAAAGATAACTTATCATCACCCACCGCTTAGAATATCACAAACATATTCACATCAAGCATAGATATATAAAACCTTGCTTATAATTCATAGAAAACAGAATTAATAATTCACCATTAATTCAAGTGGCAATTCACCATTTCACACATAGTAATCAGACACAAGCGTACCCAGTGACAACCATGATTGTGCACACACGACTTGCGCGACAGTGAGTTGATCAGGCTCACCACCTAGCAAGTGAATGGGCACAGCCATGCTTAACACCGTGTACTACCAGTATCATCACACCTCCACATATAAGGCACTTTTAATCAGTAACTCATTCACAGCTATATCCAATCAGCAATAATTCAGCGGAAATATACCAACAGCCCATAAATTCAAACAGCAACCATCCAACAACCAGTCACGAACCGCAACAGTTATTTAACAGTCAATTACGAACAGCAAATAAATCAGCAATCAACAAACAATTTCAACCAGAAAACAAACACCATGAACCAAAACTGCTTTGATACCAATTAGTGTAACACCCTCTCTTGTATGCAACATCCAAGAGAGTTATTTTCTAAGCGGAATTAGAGTTTTTGATGCCGCTTTAAATAGGGAAAAATCATTTTGATATTGCTAATTAAAACTTATACTTGAAATTGGGTTCCTTACAAAAATCAGAGTGCACTTTCAAAATTTCTCGACTTGCTGAAAATATTAAATTTCCTGGCAGACGTTGCTGTCTTGAAAAATTCGTATAAAATCTAGCTCATCGATCCACAAAAATATTATTGGTAATATAGAAAATAGACATCTGGGGCTTCGCGTACATATAAATTATACGCGAATCGGAGGTGAATAGCCCCACGAAACAGAACTCGTAAGGTACTCGAAAATTCGTTGTATTTTTTCCAAAACCTCATGACTTGTAAAAATCATAATAATTCAGAATTACAAGAGTTGAACATAATCTTTATATAATCTGAAAGTACACGACTGGGGCTTTACGTACATATGAATTATACCTCATTCGGAGGTCTGTAGCCCCACTAAATATAACTTGCAAAGTGCTCGCAAAACGGTTTATAAAACTGCATTCAAAACCTTAAGAAATAGTTTTCGCAAAACGTTTTCAGAATTTTACTCAAAGCACTAACTGATCATAAAAGTCTCAAAACAACGGTAAAATCATAGTGGCAATAGTAATCCAAACTTCTCAAAATAGTACAGTCATCCATCAAGTAAAACAGTAACAGCAGCAAGTTCAAACAGCAGCAATTACAGTAAAACTTCATATAAGCAGGTCCTCATATGCTCTTCCTTCCTCCTGCCATTTTGTAAAAATAGCAGCCCCAGAGGGGTGAGAAAAATCCCAGTAGTGTGATAGTAAAACCAATAATGCAACAGTATCAACTAGGCACAAAATAATAAAACAATCGCATCAACATTTAAAATTGCATACAGTTGTTAGTGATCATCATGGTGCGCATATAACGCCATATTCATCATAATGCGAATATAACGCCTTCATTGCGCTCATAGCACCGTCGTGCGCGCACCATCACAGTGGATATTCCATCATGGCTCCCTCAAAGGTGAATTCCAACTGTGGCCTAAGCGGACGAAAGCCAAGTGTCCCATGCCCTGGTACTGAAGGGATGCCTATATGATGCGTGCTCAATCGTATGCATATTTTATATAGATATTATTACTAGCCAATGCAACATGAAATTTATGCACGTATGCCATGCTATGCTGTCACACACAAAACAGAAAAACAGATGCGGTGTGATGTAAAGTGCATGCTTATATCATCATCATCATAACATATACTTCATGTACTTTTGATGTCATACTGCCACACCATCATTTCTTTTCATGACAGAGTTACAATCATAACATTTCCATAGGCAGAATACTTTCATCATAAATAGCAGGATAATCATTAGGCATATGTGAGCAACAATTCACAACTTCATACACTAGTTAATAGTCACATTAGGTAATATCACCTAACACTTACCTTATGTCCATGCAATAATCAACAGCACCAACATTCAGCCCACGCAATAAGAGTTACGTGTACCTAAATACATGCGGGACAAGTCAGAATTTTATTCGTACCTTCTTATTATACGAATGTCAATTCCATGCCCTCCAATTTCTCGTATTTTACTCATAATACATGCTTTGTATATTACCCAATTCCTGACTTCATGCTAATTTAATACTGATTAACCGTAGTAAAATCTTAAGTTCCCCTGCTTACATATTCGGTTTCTTAGGTTGGGAAGGTGATCAAGATATATATTTCATTTCTTCTAAACCTATAGTTACACTAAGAGGGTCTTTGGACAGGTTGCCCCATGGAATTCACAACCGTTAACGCTAAATACGCAATATAATCAAAACATCCCCCACATTTACAAGAGTGCTATAATCCAAGCTCACAAGGTTTATTATTACAGTTACTCATGCAGTTTTTCGTGGCTGTTCAAATGAATCACCTCAAGGGAATGAACGGCGGACAAGTCTTACATCTTTTAGCATAGTTACACAGCCGAATAGTGAGGAAAAAAAATAAAAGATTACAAGGTCAGGCTATCCCCTTAATATGCGATTTCAAACAGAGCCAATGAGGTGAAGAAGTATTTTATGTTCTGTCTTTAGCATAACAAACTGTTCAGAATTCCATTAACACAACCCATTGCACTAATAGTTACCAAATAATAATTTTCTACGCTTTCCTACGCATACACAGGTTCAGTTTTCTTGTAGCAAACATTTAGGTGTTTACAACTTCCTTTACCAATTCCTGCTCACCACAATAAAACATGCATATTTAACATTCTAGTATGAAATCTTCGGTTTTCCCTACACATGTATGGGTGGGTATTTTATCCACTTCAAGGGGCAGTCCTAAAGTTCAAAGTGGGCCATTTTCCATGCTCATAAAAATTATAATTGCCACTAGTATGACTCGGTTCATTGCACGGTTATGAGGGGCAGAGGTAAGAGACATAAATAACACAATTTAACTCTCCTAAGTCCTATATGCTGACCGCAACATGGTAGAGGAGAAAGGAGGTGTGCAGCTCGGACTTACCTCCTCAAGTACATATCTACGGACTACAATTCGATCAAGGGACAACTCCTCACTTTCTTAGGCTCCAATAGACTGGTTCCGGTTGATTGCAAAGGAGTAAGAGCTTGACCAAGTGCATGCAAGGAGAGGATTCGATCAAAATCAACTCGAACAAGAGAAAACAGAAAAACAACTAGAATTATCTCACCTCCTTGATGATGGTTGTTTCGGCTGGCAAGGAGGAGAAGGAGAGGTGGCTGTGAGCTTAAGTTCGGTTCTGCATGCAGAGGGATTTCTCATCAGCCGAAGGTGTAGAATGGAACAAGGAACACAAAGAGTTTTCTTCACCTCCCAGGCATGTCTTCGGCTGAACAGATGAACAGATGGAATGGAAACTAGATGGTGGTATTCTTTCTGATACATGACACGGTTTGTGGGTGGAAGGATAACCGAGTTTGATTTTTGTATAGATGAAAGAAACAGCCAGCTTTGTTTTCTTTCAAAGGATTGCTCATTCGGTTTTCTGCTTGCACTTAGCCATGCGAATGGAAATGGCAAGGAATAGAGTTTCTCTTTTCTTTTGTGTTTCAATAGCAGGTGAAGGAATCGGTTGTGAGGTGTTGAAAGATAAAATTTTGGACAAAGGAAGAACTTTACCGAACATAGAAGGAGAGATTAATGTGTCCCCCAGTCAGCGTACAAGGATCATCGGACGAGTCTCGATTTCGAGCGGTGCATGCCTGGGACTTCCAAGATAAACACCTCTTAGGATCCAATCCACAAGGGAAACCCAGGACAACCTTAATTGTCACATTATTACCAACATGTATACTATTGTGTAACTTGTACACCGGGACTCCATCATGAATCCCATACCAAATTGAGCGTCCAATGACACTCCTAAGAGACCATCTCTTCAGATACTTCCCATCATAGGGTATTCCATGGACATCATTGTCCTTTTACCAGAGAATTTACTAATTCATTACAACAAAGATATATATATATAGGTGCCCAGGCCTTCACAAATATATATATATATATATATATATATATATATATATATATATATATATATATACTGGCACTTAGGCTATCACATGATTTTCGTCCATCTACTCATCAGAGTAAGTATACAGGCCATCAGGCCATTATGTATTATTCACTACCCATTTCAATTACCTCATAGAAATTATGCCATTTCAAAATACAATAATCACCACTTGGAACTTCCAAGAGACATCCATTCAGGGTCAATCCTCTTACGCATTATACCACCTGAACTCCTACCAAGGAGCCATTCTCAAGTAAAATCCTATACATCAATGCACACATATAATCAGGTCACATCATAAACAATTCACAACTACTCGACATTATAAAAGCATGCTAATACCATTAGTACACAACATTTAGTCATACTTTCTCATATCACATTTGTTTCCCTTATGACACATTCGTCAAGTCAAACCATCATCCCATTATGGACCATCATACTCTCAATAAATTTGTCTAATGCCATCCATGGCAATTTCCTCAATTTCTTACATTGTACTCTCTATACATTATGATATCCTCACTAGGTTCAGCCAACATTAAATCATCATGGATTAAAGTCTCCTATTTCAACATTGAAGTACCTAACACATCATTTTCATAGTCATTTTAAGGTACTCCCATTCCTCAATTCAAATTTTTAAGATTCAAATTCTTTCTACATCCAAACATCTTAATTCATCCCAGGTGTGCCCTTCACAAGGGACTTATAACCTTCTTATTTAACCTTAATGTGACTAAGCTTACACATAAGCATACATATTCAAACTTTCAAGAATCCATCGGGGTTCCAAGCCACTCACCATGTTAAAGCCATACCACTAATTCCATATATACACAATTGTTTTAACTACTCCATACATATAGGGAATATTCACCAATATTATCATCATAATATCAACTCATTTCAATCATACTTACTAACCATGAGTCCACAATTTCAACTATGATAGCATTCTACCAAAATGATTAGACGCACCTCCAATCATTCTAACTGAGTCCTCAATTACATCAAATTCACTTACAACATCTATGTCTGTGGAGCAATCAACACTGCAACCACAACCTCGGTCTAAGGACTGGCATTTGGTGCTCCAGGGTTGTCACGAAGGCGTCTTATGATGGCCACACGTATAACACGAAGGAATGGGTTGATCAGACTCAAACTAAGGAGTCACATGTGCAGTAATCAATAAGAGTCTACGTACAACTATACAGCACTCACCACAATCATGCAACAATCAGAGTTCCCTAAGAAACTGCTCTGATACCATAAATGTAACACCCCGATGCCGGACCGGTTTGTTAGCAGCAAATATGATATTAAGCGCAGTTACAATCACAGAAGTTATTTGAATTTACGGGAAAACTTTTTCCTTTTAAACATCGTTTACACCATTAAAATAACTGTGATCATAACCCAACACTTTATGCGGAATCATTAATACCAGAGCCTAATACCATACACTTTTTTGTTTAAAGCTTGCTAAGTGGTTCCCATAAACCAACAAAGCTTAAAACTCGTTCTACCCATTTTTAACACTAAATGTCTTAAACATTTTATTTACTCCCACAATTTTAAACCTATCAAATTCTTCTCATTTCTTAGTATGTTATAGATTTTCTCTTTAGCTTCACGTGGCTTCGAACCACGCTCAATTCGGAGTACCGTAGCCCAAGTTATGACATTTCAAAGAAAATGGGTGCTGAAACAGCAAGACCCCCGCGCTGACAGCGCCATTACCGCGCTGACAGTGCTAGCGGAAGTGACAACAGCGCCCACAGCACCAGATTGGCGCCAACAGAGCCAAGGTACAAGGGCTGTATGCAAAAACATGAAATCTGACCTTCCTATGGTGTTCTGCCAATAACTTGAGTTATACAACTCCAATTTACACAATCTTGGTCTCATTGGAAAGCTAAGAGAAAGATCTCTAACTTACAAGTAGGTCAAGGGGTCCAATCCCTTCATATATGGTAGACTAAAATTGGGCAACACCCTATTTGTATTTCCAACAGTTCCCGAAAATTTGTCAGAGTTCCCTTTGTTTTTACAAAATCCCCAATTTTGCCAACAAATCCTAATACCTCAAGGTGCATAAAATCACATGAGTGGCACACACAAGGACCAACAATTCCTTAGGGCACTTACAACCCATCACAGTTTATCTTACATATACAATGCTTATTAGGTTTCAACCATCAAGTTCAATTACATGCATTTGTTAATCGTACCTATAATCAATTCTACAATAGGCCTAAAGCCCTTCCTTCATTCATATTATACATGCTTCAAATACATCATAGGTGGCTATGGACAAATCCCATGCTCACATAGAATATACATATAAATCCAAGGCATAGTTATTGATGAGGACATAGGAGGTGGCATGACCAAGACAACAAACTTGGAGGACATACAAGGTCTTGGAGGCCCAATGACAAGAGCAAAAGCTAAAAAGGCTAAAGAGGCTCTAAATCTCTTGGTGACCACTTTACTTGAGACAAGCCCAAGTCTAAAGGAAGAAGAGCCCAAAATGATACACTTAATTCAAATTGAAGACCTTGAAGAATAAGCCTCAATGGATATGCATGAAGGCTTTATTTTACTTGGCCCAAATTCTGCACTTAATTTTATTTTCTTATATTTAGTTAAACTTTTTGTAATAAGGCTTATTGGACTGGATTATTGGGCTGTCTATTTTCTTTTATGTGTAAGCAGTTTTAGGTTAAACTCAATATGGTTGTTGCCCACTATATAAGGGAACACCATGGCTTTTGAAGACAGATTTGGAATATCAAGTTAACCTATTTTGGTGAGACTAGTTCTCTTGGGTTCTTTTGAGAATCTCTGAACTTATCAAGGGCATCAATCCTTGTGGCGTTCTTGGACTTATCAATTCTTTGGAATTGTGGCGCCTACCTATAATCCTTAAACTCCAATTTCGTTCTATATTATCTTGGATTCATATCTCCCGAATTCCTTATCCTTTTCCGGTGATTCTTGTGCCAAAATCGTGATTCAGGAAGCCATCTTTCACCTTGTTTTGGAATCACCCAAATCCGAGGTCCGTAGCGTGAGATACGTTCTGTTTTTAACAGTACGTGTTGGCGGCTGAATTTGGAGTTATAATTTTCCATTCCTAGTAGATCCATTCCTCCAATCCTATTGGGGGATCCTATCATGTGCTAATCAGAGCTCAGTTCTAGGATTGGAATTGGGTTTGATTTTTTTCTCCATTGTTTCCATCAATTCTGATCACACATTTGGTAACCCTAATCCCTAGTATTTGTGTTTTTAATTTTGAATTGTACAATTCTGTTTTAGCCTTTGTTGCCAGTTCCTAATTTGTTCCTTTGATATTCTGTTTGTTTCAATTTCTTGTTGTGTTCATAATTTCTGCACTTGTGTTCTTAAGGTTCGTCCTATGTTCATCATTGTTCTTGATTTTTAATCCTTTCAATCCTTGTTCCTTGAGTAGTATGCTGTTAGTGTGTTAAATAATAGCTTGTTTTGTGGAGAATTCAATCAAATTCAGTTTAGCATTACTGCAATCTGAATTTTTCATTCCAAAATTACAAATTCCATTTTATTGAAGCGTCAGGTTTTATAATATATATATATATATATATATATATATATATATATATATATATATATATATATATATATGCTATACAGCTACTTGTTATTTAAGCGTAGTTACACACTACTACTCTCAAATCAGGTCCAAAGTGTCTTCCTTGAATAATTCCTTCAATTTCGTTTGGTTTTCTTTGTCTTGCCTTCTTTGACATATTTCCAATTTGTATTGTGTCATTACGAATTCTTGAGTTTGGGATTGTACTCTTGAGTGTTATTGGAGATTCTGTTAAGAACTCAAAGAGAGCTATTGAGAGGAAAAAGGCAAGAGAGCACACTACACAAAAGCCTAATAGAGAGCAACAAACACGAGTGATACTTTTTAAGAGTATAAACACGTGAGCGAGTGGTGAGGTCCAATTTCTTTTTTACTCTTGTTCTTTTGCTTAAAATATGGCAGGTGCAGGTGAAGGTACTCCTCCTCCTACGGGAAGATAACAGATTGCTAATTGACGCCATTACAACTCAGATGGAAAGGATGATGAGGGAACATACAGAGGAGTTATATGAGAGGATTGAGAGAATAGAAAATCAAGAGAATCATGATGATGATAGACATAGAGGGAGGGATGAAAGAAGGAGAAGAAGAGATAACGAGAATGTTGCTAGAGAGGACATAATTGAAGGGGTGAAGCTTAATATACCATCTTTTAAAGGAAAAAGTGATCTGGAGGCCTATTTGGAGTGGGAAATGAAGATTGAGCATTTATTTTCATGTCACAACTATACTGAAGAAAAGAAAATGAAGGTGGCAGCCATGGAGTTTAGTGATTATGCTCTCATTTGGTGGGACCAATTGCAAAATGAGAGGGTAAGATATGAAGAACCATTGGTGGATAGTTGGGTGGAGATGAAAAGGCTAATGAGAAGAAGATTTGTTCCTTCCCATTATCATAGAGACCTTCACAATAAACTTCAAAGGCTTACACAAGGTAACAAGAGTGTAGATGAGTATTATAAAGAGATGGAGGTTTCCTTGATTAGAGCAAATGTTAGTGAAGATCGGGAGGCTACTATGGCACGTTTCTTGCATGGACTGAATAGTGACATAAGGGATGTTGTGGAGTTGCAAAATTATGTGGAGTTGGAGGATTTAGTGCATCAAGCTAGTAAGGTAGAACAACAACTCAAGAGAAAGGGTGTCATGAGGAAAAACTCTTCTAATTTTAATTCTTCAAGTTGGAAGGACAGAAATAAGAAGGAGGGAGGTACTTCATCAAGCAACCCCACTGCTGCACCTCAAAGAACTCAAATTAAGTCCAATGAGAGCCCTAAGAAGACAAGGAGTAGTGAAATAAAATGTTTCAAGTGTTTGGGAAGAGGTCACATAGCTTCAGAATGTCCAACTAAGAAGACTATGTTACTTAAAGAGGATGGAGAGATTACTAGTGAGTCTTCTTCAGATTCTGCCTCACATGATGATGAAGATGAGTATGACGAGGAAATTATACCGGAAGGAGATTTGTTTATTGTAAGAAGGATGTTGGGTAGCCAAGTAAAAGACATGGATGATAGTCAAAGAGAGAACATTTTTCATACTAGATGCCTTATCCAAGGAAAGGTATGTTCTTTAATTATTGATGGAGGGAGTTGTACCAATGTTGCAAGTGCTAGAATGGTGTCTAAATTGGGCATGGAAACCAAACCTCACCCGCTACCATATAAACTTCAATGGCTTAGTGAGGATGGTGAAGTAACCGTAAGCAAACAAGTGGAGGTGAACTTCTCCATAGGAAAGTATGATGATATAGTTTTATGTGATGTGGTACCAATGGAGGCTTGTCATTTGCTTCTTGGGAGACCTTGGCAATATGATAAGAAAGTTATGCATGATGGTTACACCAACAAATTCTCTTTTGTGCATGAAGAACGCAAGACTATTCTTGCACCTTTGACTCCAAGAGAAGTTAGTGAGGATCATTTGAGAATGAGAGATAAAAGAAAGCAAGAGAGAAAAGAAAGTGGAGAGAAAAAGGGGAAAGAGAGTGGAAGAGAGCAAGAAAAAGAGAGAAAAACACAAAATTTGTTTATAAAAGAAAAAGAGGTGAAAAAGGCTATACAATTGAAAAAGCCAATGCTCTTACTTTTGAGTAAAGAGTGTAATAATATCAAAGATGCAAGTCCTACTAACTCTCTTCCAAATGAGGTTTCTTCTTTGTTGCAGGAATTTGAAGATGCCTTTCCCAAAGAGCTGCCTCATGGACTGCCTCCTCTAAGAGGCATTGAACATCAAATTGATCTCGTGCCGGGAGCTGCATTGCCTAATAGGCCAGCCTATAAGAGTAACCCCCAAGAGACCAAGGAGATTCAGAGGCAAGTTGAAGACTTGATGAAAAGAGGATGGGTGCAAGAAAGCTTAAGTCCATGTGCAGTCCCAGTCCTTTTAGTGCCTAAGAAATATGGAACCTGGAGAATGTGCACTGACTGTAGAGCCATCAATAACATCATGGTAAAGTATAGACATCCTATTCCTAGATTGGATGATTTATTGGATGAATTGCATGGTGCTTGTTTCTTCTCTAAAATTGATTTAAAAAGTGGATACCATCAAATTAGGATTAGAGAAGGGGATGAATGGAAAACAGCTTTTAAAACTAAATATGGGCTGTATGAATGGTTGGTTATGCCCTTTGGTTTAACCAATGCTCCTAGTACCTTCATGAGACTAATGAATCATGTGTTAAGGGAGTTTCTAGGAAAGTTTGTTGTGGTTTATTTTGATGATATTCTGATTTATAGCAAATCCTATGATGATCATCTTGTGCACTTGAGGTATGTTGTGGAAGCACTAAGGCATGAGAAATTGTATGCTAACATGGAAAAATGTGTGTTTTGTATAGACCATGTTGTTTTTCTTGGTTTTGTTGTTAGCTCACAAGGAGTGCAAGTTGATCAAGAGAAGGTGAAATCTATTCAAGAGTGGCCAACTCCTAAGAATGTAAGTGAGGTGAGAAGCTTTCATGGCTTAGCTAGTTTCTATAGGAGATTTGTTAAAGATTTTAGTACCATAGCTGCACCCTTGAATGAAGTGATTAAAAGGCATGTTAGTTTCAAATGGGGTGAAAAACAAGAGCAAGCCTTTGCTGCTCTCAAGGAAAAATTGACACATGCACCTATTCTTGTATTGCCTAATTTTTCTAAATCTTTTGAGATTGAATGTGATGCATCTAATGTGGGGATATGGGTTGTTTTGATGCAAGAAGGGCATCCCATTGCCTATTTTAGTGAAAAACTGAATGAGGCTGCTCTTAATTATTCCACATATGATAAGGAATTGTATGCATTGGTAAGGGCATTGCAAACATGGCAACACTATCTCTTGCCCAAAGAGTTTGTCATCGACAGTGACCATGAGTCCTTAAAGTACTTAAAAGGACAAGGCAAGCTTAACAAAAGGCATGCCAAATGGGTAGAGTTCTTGGAGCAGTTTCCCTATGTGATCAAGCACAAGAAAGGTAAGTCTAATGTAGTTCCATATGCACTTTCAAGAAGGTATGCCTTGTTCTCTACTCTTGAAACTAAGTTCATTGGTTTTGATCATATTAAGGCATTGTATGAGCATGATCCAGACTTTGCACAAATCTATAAAACTTGTGTGGATGCTGCTCAAAATGGATTTTTTAGGCATAATGATTACTTGTTTAAAGAAAGGAGATTGTGTGTTCCTAAAGGTTCCATTAGGGAATTACTTGTGAAAGAGGCACATGCGGGGGGATTAATGGGACA